>NW_026111974.1:235000-242500 GCF_024679095.1 Eriocheir sinensis
AAAACAAACATACAAACAAACAAATAAACAAAACAAGGACACTAAAGCAAAAAAAAAAAAGAGTATATAATTTTTTTATATAAACGAAATGAAAAAAAAATAAATAAATAAATAAAACAAAAAAAAAAGAAAAAAAATGAAAACACCCACGAAAAACACTCTAACCAATACCATCTTAGAAGTAAAACAAGAAGAAAATGAAGAAAAAAAAAGTATCGTACCCAAAATCAACAAACTATAGTACAATTATTTCTTTACACAAAATATCGTAGAATGGATGGTATTGGACGAGGAGGAGGAGGAGAGGAAGAAAGAGAGAACTGGGAAGGGAATTGAGAGAGAGAGAGAGAGAGAGAGAGAGAGAGAGAGAGAGAGAGAGAGAGAGAGAGAGAGAGAGAGAGAGAGAGAGAGAGAGAGAGGAGAGAGAGAGAGAGAGAGAGAGGGGGGGGGAAGGAAAGGAAAGAAAGATAGAAGAATGAAGAAGAGGAGGAGGAAGGGAAAGGAAAGAAAGTGGAAGATAAAGAAGGAAAAGGAACGGGAAAGAAAGAGAAGGGAAAAGAAGAGAAAGATTGGGAAGGGAAAGGAAAGATAGGAGTGGAAAGGACACGTAGGAGAAAGAAAAGGTGGAAGGGAGAGAGAGAGAAAGAGAGAGGAAGAGAAAGGAGGGAAAGGGAGTAAAGTAAAGGAAGAGGAGGGAAAAAAAGAGAAAGGGTGGGAAGATAAATGAAAGAAAGGAGAGGAAACGGAAGGGAAAGAAAAGGTGGAAGGGAGAGAGAGAGTGAGAGAGGAAGGGAAAGGAGGGGCAACGGAAGGAAGGGGAGAGGAGGAAAGGGAAGGAAAGGGAGAAGGGAGGGAGAGGAGAGAAGGGAAAGGAGGTGGAGAGGAGGAAAGGAAGGAAGGGGAGAAGGAGAGGAGAGAGAGTGGAAGGGAAGGGAAGGGGAGAAGGGAGGGAGAGAGAGGAAGGGAAGGGAAATGAGGGAAGAGGAGGGAAGGGAAGGGAAGGGGAGAGGTGAGAGAGAGAGAGAGAGAGAGAGAGAGAGAGAGAGAGAGAGAGAGAGAGAGAGAGAGAGAGGAGAGAGAGAGAGAGAGAGAGAGAGAGGAGGAGGGGAGGAAGGAAAGGAAGGAAAGGAAAGGAAGGAAAGGAAAGAAAGGAAGGAAGGGAAAGGAAGGAAGGAAGGAAGGAAGGAAAGGAAAGGAAGGAAAGGAAAGGAAAGGGAAGGGAAGGGGAGAGGGGAGGATGCAAAAAATGAGTGATAAATGGCAGCAACAATTATGACAAGTGAAATGGTACGAGATGGAAATTTTAATGAAGGGGAAGGGACAGGAAGGAAGGGAGGAAAGGGGGGAGGAGAGAGAGAGAGAGAGAGAGAGAGAGAGAGAGAGAGAGAGAGAGAGAGAGAGAGAGAGAGAGAGAGAGAGAGAGAGAGAGAGACTTGAAGGAAAATGGTAAAAAAATAAAGAAAAAAAAGAGAAAATGAAGGAACAAGGAGAGTAATTTGACGCTTCGCCCGCGGAGGAAATCGATAACGGAGAGAGAGAGAGAGAGAGAGAGAGAGAGAGAGAGAGAGAGAGAGAGAGAGACGTAAGCGACCTTCAATAACGCCTCCATCCCCATTCTCTCTCTCTCTCTCTAATATTTTCCCCTCACCGATCGTCTTTTGTTTCTGTCGTTTATTGTTGCGTGTCTTTGTGGCGTCTATAGCTTTTGTTACTGCTGTTATTTTTATTTTTATTATTATTATTATTATTATTATTATTATTATTATTATTATTATTATTATTATTATATTTCTTCTTTCATGTCGTTAGCTATATATTATTTCTTATTCTTTTTATCGTTATTTGCTTTTTTATTTATTTATTTTTTTGTTTACTTTGTCGTGTAAAAAAATAAAATAAATAATTAAATAATGAAGAAAATCTCGGGAAATTCTTAAACATTCAAAATTAAAAATGTTAATCTTCCCATAACTTTATTTTTTCTTTACTTTTCTTTGTCTACACACACACACACACACACACACACACACACACACACACACACACACACACACACACACACTAAGGAATTTATTAATAAAGTTAGAGTGAGATTTTTTTTTACTTTGAATTCTTTACTTTTTGTTTCTTTTTTCTCATAACTGAGAGAGAGAGAGAGAGAGAGAGAGAGAGAGAGAGAGAGAGAGAGAGAGAGAGAGAGAGAGAGAGAGAGAGAGAGAGAGAGAGAGAGAGAGAGAGAGAGAGAGAGAATGTTATACTGGTGGCAGCGGTGGGATACAGAGAGAGAGAGAGAGAGAGAGAGAGAGAGAGAGAGAGAGAGAGAGAGAGAGAGAGAGAGAGAGAGAGAGAGAGAGAGAGAGAGAGAGAGAGAGAGAGAGAGTTTCAAGTTTTCATTTTCAGGATGTTGATGTCTCTCCCCTCCTCCCTCCCTCCCTCCTCCTCCTCCCTCCTCCTCTTCCTCAAGGACAATAGTGTCTGTTTGAGGAAGAGGAGAGAGGAGGGAGGGGGGAGGAAGATGGGAAAAGGAGAGAGGAGGAAAGAACGGAGAAAGGAGGAGGAGGAGGAGGAGGAGGATAGAGAGTGAGAGAGAGAGAGAGAGAGAGTGAGAGAGAGAGAGAGAGAGAGAGAGAGAGAGAGAGAGAATTACTGATTTTTTCTCTGTTATTCTTTCCTCCCTTCCCTCCTTCCTTCCTCTTTTCTTCTCCTCTTCCTTTCTTCCTTCTTCCTTCCTTCCTTCCTCCTCATTCCTTTCTTTCCTTCCTTCCTTCCTTCTTCCTTCCTTTCTTCCTTCCTTCCTTCCTTCCTTCCTTCCTTCCTTCCTTCCTTCCTTCCTTCCTTCCTTCCTTTCTTCCTTTCTTTCCTTCCTTTCCTTTCCTTTCTTCCTTCTTCCTTCCTTCCTTTTCTTTTTTTGTATTGGTTTCCTTCTTCCTCTTTCTCCTTTCCTTTACCTCCTTCATCTTTACTTTTATCTCCTCCTCCTCCTCCTCGTCTTCTTCCTCCTCCTCCTCCTTCCTCCTCCTCCTCCTCCTGATCATTAGTGGTTAAAAGGATCAGTTTACCTCCAATAACCTCCTCCTCCTCCTCCCTCCTCCTTCCTCCTCTATTCTGTTCTCCTCCTCCTCCTCCTCCTCCTCCTCCTCCTTTTCCTTCATATTTATATCCTTCTGCACTTCTAATTTTGTCTTCCTCTTCTTCTTCTTCCTCCTCCTCTTCCTCCTTCAACTCCTCCTCTTCCTCTCTATATCCCTCTTCGCCATCTTTAACTTCTTCAGACCTCCTCCTCCTCCTCCTCCTCTTCCTCTTTCTGTTTCTTTCATTCATCTCTCCTCCTCCTCCTCCTCCTCCTCCTAAGTCTCACTCAACCCAAATTCCTCCTTCCTTCCCTTCGAAGTGGAGGTATTATTCTCTCCGTCAACAGAGAGAGAGAGAGAGAGAGAGAGAGAGAGAGAGAGAGAGAGAGAAAGCTTTTTGTTCTCGTCCGTAAATTCTTTTTTTTTCTTTTTTTCTATTGTCGTTAAAAGCAAATGACGCGTAGGGTTTTATTGGGTGGTTCTCTCTCTCTCTCTCTCTCTCTCTCTCTCTCTCTCTCTCTCTCTCTCTCTGTTCGTTTTCTTTTTATTCTTTTTTTCTTCCCTTTTTTTTCTATTCTTTATTTTTCTTTCTCCTTCATTTTTATTGCCCCATTTCTCTCTCTCTCGACACGTGACTTCATCCAGACTCCTCCCTCCTGCTCCTCCCTCCCTTTCCTCCTCTTCCTTCCTCCTCCCTCCCCCTCGCTTTACGCTCGCTCAGGGGCCCAAGAAAATAACGCTCATAATTAAGTTTGTTTTTCCTTCCATCCTTCCTTCCTTCCTTCTTTCCTTCCTTCTTTCCTCCTTTGACTTTTTTTTACTCTGAATTTGTTTATTATGATTTTTCTTCTTACTTAAATTTTACTTTTTTTATTACTTGTTTTTATTTTTTTTATTTTTCTTATGCATTTCTCTTTTATTGCTTTTTCTGTTATTAATTTTTTCTTCGTGTTTGTGTCCAGTTTTCGTCGTTTAGTTTCATTCTTTTTTTTTCTTTCATTTCCATTTTTAGAGTATTTTCATTTTTTTTCCAACTTCATTTTTTTATTCCTTCAAAACTTTTACATAATCAGTTTATTTTCATATTATACAAACACAAATTTTCTTACCCCTTTTTCTATTTATTATTCTTTCCTTTCCTTTCCTTTATTTTTCTTTATTTTGTATTTGTCTCCCCTTCTATCACTTACTCTTTTTCCTTTATCTCATTCACAACTTTTGCCAATTATTTTCTTTTCCTGTTATACGTAATCTTCCCATCGACAACTTTCCTTTGCCAATCATTCCTGCAAATCTTGACAGTATTCAAAACTAGCATTTCTTTTATTTTTTATACTTTCCAACAACTTTTCCTTGTATTGCCATTTTATCTTTTACTGCTTTCAAGTCTCAAGAAACACAAACAACTTTAACAGATTTTAACATGAACCTTTTTATATTTTGCCCATATTCAAAATCTGAAGATATTTTAATTTTTTATACTTTCCAGCAACTTTTCCTTGTACATTTCCCTATTATCATTTACTGCTTTCTGGCAAGTCTCAAGAAACACAAACAACTTTTAACAGATTTTAACATGAACCTTTTTATATTTTGCCCATATTCAAAACTCGCATATCTTTTTAACTTTTTTCTTTATACTTTCCAGCAACTTTGCCTTAAAAATTTCCCTATTATCATTTACTGCTTGGCAAGTCTCAAGAAACACAAACAACTTTAACAGATTTTAACATGAACCTTTTATATTTTGCCTATATTCAAAACTTAGACATCTATTATCATTTACTGCTTAAACAACTTTAACAGATTTTAACATGAACCTTTTTATATTTTGCCCATATTCAAAACTCGCATATCTTTTTAACTTTTTTCTTTATACTTTCCAGCAACTTTTCATTATAAATTTCCCTATTATCATTTTACTGCTTTCTGGCAAGTCTCAAGAAACACAAACAACTTTTTACCGATTTTAACATGAACCTTTTTATATTTTGCCCTCGAGCTGCCTCTTTCTAGTTAAAAAAAGAATAGGAGAAAGATAAAAAGTATGGAATTAGCTCGAACAGTTAAGGAGAGGAACAGGTGGAGGAGAGAGGAATACGCAATTAAGTTCCTGACGTATTTAGATAAGGATTAAAGTCTAAGGTATTTCGTTGTAGCTTTTAAACTACATAAAGCAATAAAACATGACATACGTATTACTTATTGGAGTCATGTGATGTTATGTTATGTAATGTTCCTATGTATTTACGATGTTATGTTATGTTACTATGTCTCTCCGAATATCATTAAAATCTACGGCATTTCTTTGTAAGTTTTAAATGACGACAGAAAACAAAAATAATAGGAAAGACAAACAAACAAAACAAAACATTACTAGTTGACAAAAAAAGTGTTGACACAAAGCAGCAGAAAGTTGACGAAAAATAGCAAACAAATTGACGAAAAGGAATAAAACGTTGACACAAAGTAGAAAAAACGTTGACAAAGTAAGAAAACGTTGACAAGAAGTAGAAAAAGACGTTGACCAAGTAAGAAAACGTTGACAAAAAGTAGAAAAAACGTTGACAGAGTAAGAAAACGTTGACTAAAAGTAGAAAAACGTAGACAAAGTAAGAAGACGTTGACAAAAGGTAAAAAAAACGTTGACAAAAAGTAGAAAAAACGTTGAGAGTAAGAAAACGTTGACAAAAAAAGTAGAAAAAACGTTGACCAAGTAAGAAAACGTTGACAAAAAAAGTAGAAAAAACGTTGACAAAGTAAGAAAACGTTGACAAAAAAAGTAGAAAAAACGTTGACCAAGTAAGAAAACGTTGACAAAAAGTAGAAAAAAACGTTGACCAGGTAAGAAAACGTTGCCAAAAAGTAGAAAAAACGTTGACAAAGTAAGAAAATTGACATACAGAAAGAAAAGTAGCAGAGAAGTCGATGAATGAAAAAAGAAAAGGGAAAAGAAAAGGGAGTGAGGGATGGAAAAAAGAGGGGAAAGGAAGGAAAAGGGAGAGAGATAAAGAGGAAAAAAGTAAGAAATAAGTAAAAAGTAATGCCACAAAGTCCGAAAAAGTAGACAAAAAAAGTAGATACAACACGACAAAAAAAAAGTAGACATCTCGACAACAAAAACACCCGGCAAAAGTAAGACGCAAAAGTAACACGTGTCGGAAACAGTTACTTACAAATTCTCTTACGTTAAAAAAAAAAGTAAAATCGTAATATCAACAACTTTATATATATATTTTCTTAAGGAGGATGTCAGTAATAAGCTGAAAGGGGGTGGGGAGGGGGGGCAAGGAGGAGGGGGAGGAGGAAGGAACGGGAAAGTATAGAGGATGAAGTGAAAGGGAAAGGAAAGGGAAAGGTGGGAAGGAAATGGGAAGAGGAAGAAAAGGAGAAAGGAAGAAAGAGGGAGATATGGGATGGAAAGAGGAGGAGGAAGGAAGGAAAGGAAAGCAGAGAGAGAGAGAGAGGATGATGAAATGAAAGGGAAAGGAAGAGGTAAGAAGATATCGGAAGAAGGAAATAGAAAGGAAGGAAGAAAAGGAGAAAGGAAGAAAGAGAGGGAGATATGGGAGGGAGGGAGGGAGGGAAGGGATCAAGGAAGAGATAGGAGAAGGAGAGAAAGGAAGGGAGAGAAAGAGAATGAGGAGGGAGAAAGGAAGAGAGAAATAAATAAATAAATAAGAAAGCAAATATAAAAAGAAAGAGAGGGAAAGGAAAGGGAGAGAAAGAGAATGAGGGAGAAAGGAAGAGAGAAATAAATAAATAAGAAAGCAAATATAAAAAGAAAGAGAGGGAAAGGAAAGGGAGAGAAAGAGAATGAGGGAGAAAGGAAGAGAGAAATAAATAAATAAAGAAGAAAGCAAATATAAAAAGAAAGAAAGCGAGGGAAAGGAAAAGGAGAGAAAGAGAATGAGGAGGGAGAAAGGAAAAGAGAACATAGAATACATGGGAAGAACGAGAAAGAAAAAAAATCAGAAATCAAATATAAAGAGAAAGAGAGGGAAAGGAGGGAGAATGAGGGAAGGGGTAAAGGGGGGAGGGGGTGAAGGAAGGGGGGGGCTAATATCCTGAGGGGGGGGGGGTACCACAAGGGGGCCGCCTGAGCTGGTCGGCGGAGGTTCACAGACAGCCCAGAAGGAGATGACAGATGCCGATCCTCTCTTGACCTAAGCCTTCCTCCTCCTCCTCCTCCTCCTCCTCTTCCTCTTATTCCGCATCATTCTTTCTATTTCCTTCTCGTTTCCTCCTCCTCCTCCTCCTCCTCCTCCTCCTCCTCTTCCTATTTCCTCCTTGCTTCCTCCTCCTCCACCTCCTCTTCCTCTTTCCTTCCTCTTTTTATTCCATTCGTCACCACTTTTTCTATGACGGGAGAGAGAGAAAGGAAAAGGAAGGAAAGGAAGAGAAAGAACGAAAGGGGAAGGAAGGAGGA
>NW_026111974.1:245000-250000 GCF_024679095.1 Eriocheir sinensis
CAAGGGAGGAAAGGGGAAGGGAAGGACGGGGGAGGGGAAGAAAGGGGAAAGGGGGATACGGATTTTTCTTATCAATTTCTTCCTACAATATTCTACGTTTTTTCTTCTTTACTCATTATCTTTTACTTTCCTTTTCATTCTTTTCACATTTTCTTTCACATTCTTCATTTATTTTTCATCTTTCTTTCTTTTTTCCATTATCTTCCTTAATTAATCATATCTGTTGACCAGGGGTGAAGATAGGAAGGAAGAGGAGGGTAGACCAGGGAAGGAAGGGGAAGGGGAGGAAGGGAAGACCAGAGAGGAGGAGACAGACAGGTAAGGGGTCAGGTGTACTCACTCGTTAGGCAGGTCCTTAGCTCCGTCCTCCTGTCCGGGGATGTCCACGTGGATGAACACAGATCGGTCCTTGGTCTCCCTCATAACGGGGTGGGTCACGAACTCAGCCCAGGACGAGTCTGCGAAGAGGGTGACGGTGGTGATGATGGTAGTGGTGATGATGGTGTTGATAGAGAGTACAAGCTTCCTCCCATGCAGTGTAACAAGTAAGTGATGAGAGATTTAACAGACCCATGAAACTCTTGCATTAGAAAGTGGGACAAAGTGAATTTATGGTATGGTAGTAATGGAGACTAAAACCTTCTTCCCATATGCAATGTAACAAGTAAATGATGAGAGATTTAGCAGACCCACGAAACTCTTGCATCAGAAAGTGGGACAAAATGAATCTAAGTACGAGGTGGTGTTGATAGGGATTAAAACCTTCCTCCCATGCAATATAACAAGTAAATGATGAGAGATTTAACAGACCCACGAAACTCTTGCATCAGAAAGTGGGACAAAATTAATCTAAGTAGTCGGTGATGGTATGGCAGTAATGGTTTGTCTGGTGGTGATGTAGATGGAGGTGAGAGGACTGCAGTGGTGGTGGTGGTGGTGATAGGTGTTGTCTGTGAAAGGTGGTGATGGTAATGGTGGTGGTGGTGGTGAATGATTGTAAAAGGTGTTGGCGTGGTGTTGATGGTGATGTTTGTGGGATGTTTACACGTTGTTGTTGTTGGTGGTGGTGATGATTATAGTGGTGGTGGTGATGTGTGTGTGGGGAGATGAGAGTTGTGATGCTGGTGATGGGATTGTGATAAATGGTGACTCTCCCTTTTAAATCATCCCTCCCTTCCTCCCTCCCACCCCATATCCATTTCCTTTCTCTACTAGGCCACTTCAACCTCCCCCTTCCATTCCATTCCCTCCTCTCCTCTCTGCTAAAGCTCCTATCCCTTCCATCCCTGCCAATCCCCAAACGAGCTCTTCCCTTCCCTTCCCTTCCCTACCCTGCCAGACAGCTCTTCTCTTCCCTGTAAAACCCTGTCACACTTTCTGCTAAACCTCCTATCCTTCCCCTCCCTGTCAATCCCCAAACGAGTTCCCCTTCCCTTCCTTTCCCTTCCCTACCAAGCCTTCTTAACTCACCCTGCCAAATCTCCCTTCCAAAATCCCTGCCAGACTCCCCCAATTTTCCTGTACTCCCTGCCAACCCCAGCCCCTCTCCCCCCTGCCAACCCCAGCCCCTCCCCCCTGCCAACCCCAGCCCCTTCCCTGCCCCCCCCCCCCTGCCAGACTCACGGTTGCATCCCATGTCGTGAACGGTCAGGAACACTGCGCGCTGGTCAGCCTTGGTCAAATCACCCTGCCGAGGAAAAAATGGAGAGGAAAGGGAGGTTAGTGGTTATTCTCCCTTTACGGCACTCAAAACAAAGATAGATAGATAGATAGATAGATAGATAGATATACCTCAGTCTGTGTGTGAGTCTATTTCTTTTGCTTGTTTTTTTTGTTTGTTTGTTTGTCTGTCATTATTTGTTTCTGCCTTTCCGTCTCTCTCTCTCTCTCTCTCTCTCTCTCTCTCTCTCATAATGACAAGCAATTATGATTCTGAATATTTACAATAATTACGGAGGGAGAGAAGGAGGAGGAGGAGGAGGAGAGAAAGAAAGGGAGGGGGAGGGAGAGAAGATTATTACGACTTTTTATCTTCCTGTATGTCATTATCTCTTTTTGCCTCTCTCTTTCTCTTTCTTTCTTCTTTTTTCTCCCTTTCTTTCATTCTTTTTCTTTTTTTCTTTTCTTCTTTTCATTCTTCCTCTATTTGTTTTTCCTCGTTTATTTTCCTTCATTCTTTCTCCTTTTGCACATTCTTTTTACCTCTCCCTCTCTTTCTTTTTCTTTTTTCTTTTTCTTTTCCTTCTTCCTCTCTTTCTTTTCTTTCCTTCTTTCTTTCTTTCTTTCATTCCCTTTCTTTCTTTTCTTTCTTCTGTCCTTTCTCTCATTTTCTTCTTTTCATTCCTCCTTTCTTTGTTTTTCCTCCTTTATTTTCCTTCATTCTTTCTTTCTTTCTCTCTTCCTCTCTTTCTTTATTCATTCCTTTCTTTATTTCAGTCTTTCTTCCTTTCATTCTCTCTCTCTCTCTCTCTCTCAGCATCACTTTCCTCTTAATGAGCAACAAACAGGTGTTCCTCCCACACTAATTACCCGACACACCTGATACATATATATTTCATCACCTGAGCTAATTAACCTTACCTAATGTTACCTTTCCTTGTAGTACCGGAATTTTACCTTACACCTGGTTTGATCTTTACCTTACCTTACCTAATCTTACTTTCCCTTAAAATACTCGAATCTTACCTTGTAATTAGTTTAAGGTTAAATCTACGTGTATTACCTTAGTCTGCCTTACCTGGTCTAATCACTACCTTTCCTAAAGTTGCCTTCCAGTTCCCTTACCTAACCTTACCTAAATTTTACCTTACTCGAAACTCTATCTTCCCTTACCTAAAATTATCTTAAAATACCTGACCCCACCTACCCTTATATTTGTCCCTTAACCTTAATCCACCAATCAGTAACCTTACCTAACCTTACCTTAACTTAACCTAACTCGAAACTCTCTTCCCTTACCTAAAATTACCTTAAAATACCTTACCTTCCCTACCTTTATAATCAGTTCCCTTAACCTTAATCCACCTTTCAGTAACCTTACCTTAACTTTACCTTACTCGAAACTCTATCTTCCCTTACCTAAAATTATCTTAAAATACCTTACCTCACCTACCCTTATATCCATTTCCCTTAACCTTAATTCACCTTTTAGTAACCTTACCTAACCTTACCTTAACTTTACCTTACTCAAAACTCTATCTTCCCTTACCTAAAATTACCTTAAAATACCTTGCCTTAACCAATTTTATCCTTATTTTCCTTTAAATTAATTCATCTTTTAGTAACTTTACCTAACCCTACCTTAACTTTACCTTACTCGAAACTCTCTTCCCTTACCTAAAATTACCTTAAAATACCTTGCCTTAACCAATTTCATCCTTATTTCCCTTTAGATTAATTCATCTTTTAGTAACTTTACCTAACCCTACCTTAACTTTACCTTACTCGAATTTCAATCTTCCCTTACCTAATTACCTTAAAATACCTTACCTCACCTACCCTTATATTTGTCCCTTAACCTTAATCCACCAATCAGTAACCTTACCTAGCCTTACCTTAACTTTACCTTACTCCAAACGCCTCTTCCCTTACCTAAAATTACCTTAAAATACCTTACCTCACCTACCCTTATATCCATTTCCCTTAACCTTAATCCACCTTTCAGTAACTTTACCTAACCTTACCTTAACTTTACCTAACTCGAAATTCAATCTTCCTTTACCTAAAATTACTTCCCTCACCTAAAATTACCTTAAAATACCTTACCTCACCTACCTTAATTCACCTTTCAGTAACCTTACCTAACCTTACCTTACTCAAAACTCCTCTTCCCTTACCTTCCTTTCGTTACCTAACCCATCACCTGTTGTATCTTACCTGTTGCCTAACCTAATTACCTACCTTCAACTTTCCCTACCTGTTGCCTTAATCCTAGCGCTATAAAGGCCATGTTTCCCTCTCTCTCTCTCTCTCTCTCTCTCTCTCAGTCCATAAAGCTCAGGTTTCACTCACACACACAATTAATCTCTCTCTCTCTCTCTCTCTTACCTGGACGTAGACGGTGAAGCTACGTCCCCCATTGGTTGAGATCTCCATTTTCTGTGGAAGAGAAAACGGGAAGTGAGTCAAAGAAAAACTTGTCAATATTTAAAAGGGGAACAAAAATAAACATAACACGAATTAGAAGCATAAAAGAAAGGCGTCCAAATTATTAAACGTCTCCCAAGAAAACAGAAAAGTGGATAGACAGAAGAAGAAAGGATAGAAGAAGGAAATAGAAGATAAATGAGGGGAAAAGAAGAAGATACATGGAGACAAAAGAAGAAAATAAGAAAATGAAGTGAGAAATAGTTAAGAAGAAAATAAGAGATTGATAAGAGTGAAGAAGACATAGATAAAAAGAACAGAAAACAATATGAAGAAAAATGAAAACAGAAATAGTTAAATAGAAGAAAAGAAGAAATTGATAAGAGAAGAAGAGATAGATAGAAAGAACAGAAAACAATATGAAGAAGACGAATTAAAACAGAAATAGAGTTAAATAGAAGAAGAGAAGAAATTGATAAGAGAGAAGAAGAGATAGATAGAAAGAAGAGAAAAGAAGAAGAAAAATGAAAAAAGAAGAGAAAAGAATAATAAGAAGAATGAAAACAAAGGCAAGAAAAGTTGAAAGAATATAAAGAAAACAAAAGAAAATGAATGAAAATGAATGAAGCAACTAAAGAAAAGGAAAACGTGTAAAAATATTGTACTAAGATGTTTATTTAGAAGCAGAACAATACGAAGGGAATGACTGAATGTATAAATGATGAGGCAAAGGCAGAAAATCAATACAGAGCGTTGAGAGAGAAATAGAACAACGATAATATGCGAGTCTGAGAAACCTGTGAAGTATATTTAGGAAGGGAATTCAAATATACGAAAATGATTGTAACCAGACGCTGAAAAGTAGGACTGGGAATCAATATATGACTGGAAATGCAGAAACTAGAGAGAAATAT
>NW_026111974.1:255000-260000 GCF_024679095.1 Eriocheir sinensis
TCATGCTGGCTGAGTGGTGGCCCGCTTGTTGCTTACGCTCGCTCAGTGGACACCCGGCGCCTCTATCATGCTTACTGAGTGGGGTTTTGGCGCTTCTTTTTGCTTACTGAGTGGGTGGCTGACGTATTATGCTTACTGAGTGGTGTTTTTGCGCTTTTATGCTTACTGAGTGGGTGGATGATTTTGTTATGCTTACTGAGTGGTCGGTTGGCTATTTGTTATGCTTACTGAGTGGTTGGCTGTCTGATGTTATGCTTTCTGAGTGGATTTATAATGTTATGCTTACTGAGTGGTATACTGAAGTCTGTTAGTCTTACTGAGTGGTTGGCTGATATTTCTGCTTACTGAATGGTTAGCTGTCTGATGTTATGCTTTCTGAGTGGATATGTTATGCTTACTGAGTGGTTGGCTGTCTGATGTTATGCTTTCTGAGTGGATATGTTATGCTTACTGAGTGGTTAGCTGTCTGATGTTATGCTTTCTGAGTGGATATGTTATGCTTACTGAGTGGTTGGCTGTCTGATGTTATGCTTTCTGAGTGGATTTCTAATGTTATGCTAAGTGAGTGGTATACTGAGGTCTGGTCTCTTAAGCTGACTGAGTGGTTGGTTGACTCGAATGCTCACTGAGTGGTTTGCTGGTTGAATACATAAAATCAAAGGCGACTGCACTGCTTCTGACTAATTTATAGACATTGATTATAACAAGAGTCATTTTCTAACTATTCATTATGCATCTTACGGGGCCCACGAGACGCATACAGATTAAGCTTAGTGAGTGGCCGCTGAATAATGAAACCCATGCATTATGCTCCATCAGGGAACACACAGACGGAGGCTCATATATAAGTAAGTTTCTCATTATGCTTCGTCCGGGGCCACAAACATGCATTAAGCACAGTGAGTGGCCCATACATAAGTTAAAGCTTCATTATGGGTTATCGGGGCACAGGAATAGATTATGCACGGTAAGTGGCCCATATATAAGTGTCTCATTATGCTCCATCAGGGCACACAAACACAGATTAAGGGCATATGAGTAGAGAATGAGGCTTATGCTCAGTGAGGGGCCTTGATATATGATGGTGGTGGTGGTGGTGCTTGCTGAGTGGCCCGTAGGAAGAAAAATGTGCCTATGCTCAGTACGGGGCCCTGAGAGATCGTGATAGTGCTTACTGAGTGGCCCAAAAGATGTTTAAGCTCATTACGGGGCCCTTAGATGTGGTGGTCATGCTTTCTGAGGAGTAGGAGGAGGAGGGAGGTAGGGAAGAGACGGAAGGAAGAGGAGGAGGAGAAGGGAAGAAGGTGAAGAGGGAAGAGACGGAAGGAAGAGGAGGAGGAGGAGGAAAGTAGATGAGAAGGGAGGCAGGGAAGAGACGGAAGGAGGAGGAGAAAGGAAGAAGGTGAAGAGGGAAGAGACGGAAGGAAGAGGAGGAAGAGACGGAAGGAAGAGGAAGAGGAGGAGGAAAGTAGATGAGAAGGGAGGCAGGGAAGAGACGGAAGGAGGAGGAGGAGAAAGGAAGAAGGTGAAGAGGGAAGAAACGGAGGGAAGAGGAGGAAGAGAGGAAGATGAGAAGGGCGGTATGAAAGAGAGAGAGAAGGAAGAGAAGAAGAACGAGGAGGAGGAAGAGAAGGAAGAGGAAGAAGGAAGCAAAAAGAACGAGAAGAAAAGATGAAAACAAAAAAAATAGATAAGAAATTAAGAAAAAAAATTGCAAAAGTGAGATAATGAAGAAAAGAAAGAAGAGAATATTATGCTCGGTACGGGGCCCTAGGTGGTGGTCATGCTTGTTGAGTGGCCCTCGTTACGCTCGCTAAAGGAGGGTCATTCAGGACTTAATTTGTTCGGCAAGAGGTCGCTCGATTAAATGCTTATTGAGTGGCCCTTCAGATCCTCCTCGGTGCGTCCTTAATGCTTACTGAGTGGGTCTTTACAAACGCTCGATCAGGGGCCCCGCAAGATGGTGTTTGTTATCCTTGTTCAGGGGCCTTGTGTGTGTGTGTGTGTGTGTGTGTGTGTGTGTGTGTGTGTGTGTGTTATGCTTAGTGAGTGGTGATGAGTCGGTGAGGTATATGCTGTGTGTATGCTTGCTTGCTCTCTCTCTCTCTCTCTCACGTCTATTTCTTCTTTTCAATATTTCTTCTGTCAATCCATCTCTCTCTCTCTCTCTCTCTCTCTCAAAATTATACTTTCATTCCTTTGTCCTCTATATCTCCTCCTCCTCCTCCTCCTCCTCCTCCTCCTCCTAATTTATCTTTCCTCTCCTTTCTCTTCCTTCCCTCCTCCATTACCTTCCTCCTCCTCTTTTCCTCCTATATATCTTCCTTCTCTTCCTCCATTTGTCTTACACTACGCAATGTTCCTCCTCCTCCTCCTTTTTTATTTTATTTTCCTCCTCCTCCTCCTCTGTCCTTTCTTTCTTTTCCTCTTCCTTTACTTCCTCTCCTCCTCCTCCTCTTCCTCTTCCTTTTTATTTTATTTTTCTCCTCCTCCTCCTCCTCCTCCTCCTCCAACTCTTTTTTATCCAGTTTTCCTCACAAACAATATATTTACCCCTACCCCCCTGAGAGAGAGAGAGAGAGAGAGAGAGAGAGAGAGAGAGAGAGAGAGAGAGAGAGAGAGAGAGAGAGAGAGAGAGATGGAGTGACAAGAAATAATGAAAAGAAAAAAATAGACGTGGAAGAGAGAGAGAGAGAGAGAGAGAGAGAGAGAGAGAGAGAGAGAGAGAGAGAGAGAGAGAGAGAGAGAGAGAGAGAGAGAGTAAACTTTGGACTTGTTGCAATGCTGAAGTCACAATTCTCTCTCTCTCAAATCTGACACAAGTTATGCTAAATAAGGACTGGTTTTGTGCAATCCTTGACGAGAGAGAGAGAGAGAGAGAGAGAGAGAGAGAGAGAGAGAGAGAGAGAGAGAGAGAGAGAGAGAGACGACACAGGGACAAAGAGAAGGACAAACGGATGCAGGCTTAGATAAACAGACAGACACAGACAGCCAAAATAACACAAAGGAAATTAAACAGACAGACAAAGTTAGAACACCCAAATTATAGACCCACTTTCTGATACCTCGAAATAATAGAAAGAAATGAAAGAAATAAGAGAGAGAGAGGAACAAAGAATGAAAAGAAGGAAAATAAAAAAGAAAGGAAAAAAGAAGGCAGAGGAATTAAAATAAATGAAAGAAATAAGAGAAAAAGAGGAACAAAGGATGAAATTACAAAAAGGAAAAGAAGGAAAACAAAAAAAGAAAGGAAAAGAGAAGGCAGAGGAATGAAAAAGAGAAAGGAACAGAAATTGGAAAGCGAAACAAATGTGAAAAAAATATAAAAAAATGAAAATATATAAACGATGAAATTACAAAAAAGAAGGAAAACAAAAAGAAAGAAAAAAAGAAAGCAGATGAATGGAAAAGAAAAGAACAGAAATTGGAAAGCGAAACGTGAAAAAAATATAAAAAAAATGAAAAAATAAAAACGTCAAAGAATAAACAAAACAAAAAACGATGCAGAATTTAATACGATGAATGGAAAAAAGGAAATCATGGAAGAAACGCAGAAATTGATAAAGGGGAAAAATATTGGAACACGGACACAGAAAGAGGATAACAGAACGATTGATTGACCTAAAGATGGAGAAAAATGGACATAGGACAGAAAGAGAAACGGGAATAGAGGAGAAATTGAAAAGGAAAAAGAGAAATAAAGATGAAGGAACTAAAAGAGAGAAAAAAAAACAGTAAGAAAAGGAATCAAATGAAGACAAAATAACATGAAAATTAGATAAATGAAAAGTTTAAAAAGAGAAAAACGGCGGTGGAGAAGAAATTGAAAAGGAAAAGAGAAAAAAGATGAACACAAAGAAAAATAACAGGAAGAAAAGGAATAAAATAAGAAAAGACAATGATATGAAAATTAGAGAAATGAAAAGTTTAAAAAGAGAAAAACGGCGGCGGATATGAAGAAATTGAAAAGGAAAAGAGAAAAAAGATGAACACAAAGAAAAATAACAGGAAGAAAAGGAATAAAAAAAGAAAAGACTGATATGAAAATTAGAGAAATGAAAAGTTTAGGAAAGTGAAGAGAAAAGAATGAAAAGGAGATATGGACGGAATTAGAACAGAGAAAAACGGTGAAAAAGGAAAAAGTTGAAAAGAAAAGAAAAGGAAAGAAAATATTAATACAAAACACACAAAAAAAAACATTAAAACAACATTAGAGAAAGAAAAAAAACAGACAAAAAAGTTATAAAAATGAAACAAAAACACAAAAATAAATGAAAAAAAAGTTGAGTAATTGATTAAAGAAAAAAGCGAGTCTGGCAACCCCCCAACACGCCTCGTCCAATCAGCGCCCACCACGCCCACGCCGGAACCAATCACAGCCCAGGAAAGGGAGGGGAGGGGGGAGGAGGGGGGGGGTCATAGCTCCCCAAATATTGGCTATACCCGAGAGAGCTTGTGGTGACCTGACCTCCTCCGTCTCTCTCTCTCTCTCTTCAATCATATCTCACTTTTACCTTTTCTCTCCTCCTCCTCCTCCTCCTCTTCCTTTTCTTCCTCCTCCTCCTCCTCCTCCTCCTCCTCCTCCTCCTCCTCTTGTTGTGGTCTCTTCTCTCTCACTTAATTATCGAACTCCATCTCCTCCTCCTTCATCCTCTTCTTCTTCGACTTCCTCCTCCTTCTCCTCCTCATCCTCCTTCTCTTCTTCTTCAGCCTCCTCCTCTCATTCTCATTCGGTCTGTCTTCTTAAATCATTCACTAGGTCTCATTTCTGTTTTCTCTCTCTCTCTCTCCTTTAAGAATAATTACATGAAGAGCAAAACATTATGGCGTGATTTGAACTCTCTCTCTCTCTCTCTCTCTCTATTCGGATGCCCTTTAAAGAGACTTGTCAGAGAGAGAGAGAGAGAGAGAGAGAGAGAGAGAGAGAGAGAGAGAGAGAGAGAGAGAGAGAGAGAGAGAGAGAGAGAGAGAGAGAGAGAGAGAGAGAGAGAGAGAGAGAG
>NW_026111974.1:267500-271461 GCF_024679095.1 Eriocheir sinensis
CGAAGACGGAGAAGAGGACAAACAACAAACAACAACAACAAGAACAACAACAGCAACAACATCCTAACTACGTCAAATTTCTGGGTGGATCGTGTCTGCTCATACGAAAGATGATCTCCCTCGTCAGACCCCTTCACCCCTTCCCCCTTTCCCCCCTTCACCCCTTCCCTTAGGACTATGATAATAAGGTTCGCCTCAGGAATAACATGCGTCAGACAACCTTTGCAAGCAGTATATATGTATGTAGACCTCCACTAGAGTATGCAGTGCAGTTCTGGTCTCTACGGAATGGAGATTAAGATGTAGTGCGTTGCGGGGTAAACTTGACATTGTAAGGAGGGATAAGTCAGGTAACCTCTTGCAGGACCTCCACTAGAATATGCAGTGCAGTTCTGGTCTCTACGGAATGGAGATTAAGAAGATGCTAGTGCGTTGTGGAGTGAGCTTGACATTGTAAGGGGGGATAAGTCAGTCAGCCTCTTACAAACAGTATATATATGTAGACCTCCACTAGAATATGCAGTGCAGTTCTGGTCTCTACGAAATGGAGATTAAGATGTAGTGCGTTGCGGAGTGGACTTGACATTGTAAGGGGGGATAAGTCAATCAGCCCCTTGCAAGCAGTATATATATGCAAGACCTCCACTAGAGTAAGCGGTGCAGTTCTATTCCACTTTTAACTCTAAATAGCACGGACATCAAGACGTTAGGTTACTGTATGATGAGCTTGAGATTATATGATTGGGCGGGGAAGTGGCAGATGGAGTGAGCGTCGGGAAGTGTAGCAATATTCTTCTCCACCTCCTCCACCTTCTCCAATAACGACGACAATGCAACACGAAACTAGTGACGTCAGTAAGTTTGAGGATGATAGATATGCAGACTAGTTGAATCAGATACCAGTGTTCTCCAGGACGAACTTGAGAGATCATATGATTGAGCGGGGGAAGTGGCAGATGGAGTTCAACGTCGGTAACGGGAAGTGAAAATGTTTGAGTGTAGCCAAGAACATCCTCTCATAATTCATTGCTTCAACGACACCCCTGTAAGAAGGTTAAATGCGAGAGGGATTTGGGAGTCTTAGAGCGCTCTGATCCCCGTCCAAGGCCACAGTAAAGGCTAGTACAAGTATAGTAACAACGGGTTAGAGTTAAAAAATTTCACATTCAGCAAAGACACACACAAGAATTACGCGAACCAAGAGTGGAGGATGAATGGAATAGGCTCCAGTCATGTGGTGAGTGCTGATACGATAGATACCTTCAAGATACGGGTAGATAAGTTTTGATAGGAGCTGAGGGAGGTTAGGTTTATGGAGGTGCTGTATAGGCTTACTGGCTTTAGGAGGCATTATTCTCTCTCTCTCTCTAGATCAATTCCACCGCTTTTTGCATTTACTTCTTCCTTCCTCTCTCTCTCCTTCCCCTCTCTCCTTCCTCTCTCTCTCTCTCCTTCCCCCTCTCTCTCCCTTCCCTCTCTCGCTGCTCTCCTCTCCCTCTCCTCCCTCCTTCCTTCTCTCCTCTCATTCCATTACCTCTTCCTCCTTACCTTGAGGACAAAAGTTACAAGGATAAAAGATATGAGGTTTGCACCAACTTTCCCTGGGTTCAAAGTAAGTAAAAAGAGAGCAAAAGTTCAGGTGGCATTTACATCGCTTCGTCAATGCTTCCTTCTGACTTCAACGCTTTCGTGAGGGGAGTGAAGGCTTCAACGTTGCCAGATTGTCGTAATTTAGCCTCCAATGCTTGCCGATTTCCTACCCCAAAACTGCCTCATGACCAATAACTGCCTTTCATGTATAGTTATCGTTAAATGGTTAATTAACTGGTGTTTTTAAGCAATAACTATGGCTCAGAAACAGGTAAAACGAGCCTCTGAAGTACGATAATTTGGCAACGGTATTGCTGCCTACTAGCGATAGAGAGATCTACATACTGAGACCTGTTCTGGCACTTCGGTTCTCTAAGACACTATTTGGCACTAAGTGACGTAGATGCGCACCGTAGGTCACGCGTATGTTTACCAACGCCCTAATTCTTACCTCCTTTTTTTGGGCTACTTTTAAATTTTTCTTTAACTTTTTTCACTTTTTTCAGAAGTAGCGTTTATTGTTACTTTTTGGCTTTTTATTTTTTACTTTTTTTCTTTTTCAGAACTGTCGTTTATTTGGGCTATTTCTGACCGGATTATGCATGTTTGGCGACTTATTTTCTTCCTTCTTCTTGCTCTCTTTGATCTCACTAATTTTGCTGTAGAAGAATAAACCATTCTCTCTCTCTCTCTCTCTCTCTCTCTCTCTGATCTCCCTAATTTTGCCGTAGAAGAAAATAAACCATTCTCTCTCTCTCTCTCTCTCTCTCTCAATATACATCTTTCTTTTTTATTTGCTTCTATATTAAGATTAAGTAAAAGTAACACTTCTTTTCACCAACTGAATTTTCTGATCAATTCTGACACACAAACACACACACACAAACACGCACACATCACACACACACGCACACACATGTCATGTCATATACTCCCCAAAATACACAACTTTGATCAAATTATTATAAGTTGAAGTCCAAAAAGAAGTGGAAAACATCCACTTTTTATACATATTTTTTGTTATACTTTTTCATCTTCACAGGTAAGACGAAGGGAAGGGGGGAGGAAGGGAAGGAAGGGAAGGGAAAAGTTGGAAGGATTAATAGAAGGATAAAGGGAATGGAAGGGAAGTAGAGGGAGGGAAGGAGAGGAAGGAGGAAGGAGGACTAGAATGAAGATACAAGAGGTTGTACGGGGAGAGGGAAGGAAAGGGAAGGAAGGGGAGATGTGAAGGAGAGGAAGGAAAGGGCAAAGAAAAGGGAAAGTAAAAATGTATTTCCTATTTTTATTATCACAAATAGTAGCTTGTAGTAGTAGTAATGGTATAATAGTAACGATAAACTACTACTACCATTACTACTACTAACTACTACTGTATTTAGGCTACTAAATCATCACTACTACTAACATTATTACAACAACTACGTGAATACAAGTTTTAATATCCTCTTAGAATCCTACAGATTTTACTTTAGAGAGAGAGAGAGAGAAAGGTATCAGGTGTTGTTGTCAATGGTGTGTGTGTGTGTGTGTGTGTGTGTGTGTGTGTGTGTGTGTGTC
Source organism: Eriocheir sinensis (assembly GCF_024679095.1). Classification (NCBI taxonomy): domain Eukaryota; kingdom Metazoa; phylum Arthropoda; class Malacostraca; order Decapoda; family Varunidae; genus Eriocheir; species Eriocheir sinensis. The sequence goes on from NW_026111974.1 coordinate 270,651, forward strand.
ATGCAAGAAGAGGGATGATCTGAGGTTTGATTAGATAAAAGTGTGGAATGAGAGAGAGAGAGAGTCATTAAATACTTGTTCATTGTTTCACTGTCACGTACACAAATTCAATGGAGTTTTCTATATTACCTAATCTCAAGTTATATTTCTGACTAGCGCTTTTATCTTGGCTTGGACAGAACCACTGTCTCTCTCTCTCTCTTCTTCTTCATACCTTCTTTCTCTGCACAATCAACTGTTATATTTGTCCAGCTTTTATTGCTTGATTGAGAATCCTTTCGTCTTTCTTCTTTCTTCTTCTTCTTCTCTCTCTCTCTGGTTTCTAATCAAAAGAAGGATTCGGCTCTGACTAATCTTTCTCTTTCAGACAACCTAATTGATGAGAGAGAGAGAGGAGAGAGAGAGAGAGAGAGAGAGAGAGAGAGAGAGAGAGAGAGAGAGAGAGAGGTTTAATACAAGAAAATAAAAAGTATAAAATCAATCGAAAAATATATATACAGTTAAATGAACAACAAAATACACATCCATAACAAACTAATATGAGAGAAAGAGATTTATGAGAGAGAGAGAGAGAGAGAGAGAGAGAGAGGAGAGAGAGAGAGAGAGAGAGGAAAAGAATTACCTAAAAGAGAAAACGGAAAACTGGAAAAGATGAAAAGTAAAAATAACAAGCAAAATAAAAATCGAAAAAAAGAATAAAAAACAAAAGAACATAACTTCACAAAACGAGAAAGTGTGGAAAAAAGAAAAAGAGAAAAGGATTGACAAGGTGCTCATTACAGTTATTTTCTGCATCCAATCCTTCCCTTCC
>NW_026111975.1:0-5000 GCF_024679095.1 Eriocheir sinensis
CAATCTTATCGCGTGGATAAGAGATTGGCCCACCAGCATAAAACAACGAGCACTACTCAACTACTCCGATTGGCTTCCATTCACTAGTGGAGTGCCTCAAGGTCAGTGCTGGGACCCATTTTCTTTATCATATATATAATATATATATATATATATATATATATATATATATATATATATATATATATATATATATATATATATATATATATATATATATATATATATATATATATATATATATATATATATATATATATATATATATATATATATATATATATATATATATATATATATATATATATATATATATATATATATATATATATATATATATATATATATATATATATATATATATATATATATATATATATATATATATATATATATATATATATATATATATATATATATATATATATATATATATATATATATATATATATATATATATATATATATATATATATATATATAAATGGATGTACCTCCATGAGCAGCCGGCCAGACCACGCAGACTGGCAGTACATGCTTGCCGATTACAATTTTATAACTTTTATTTGTAAAGGAGACCGCACATCTTGGTGATGAATTGTCCTCACCGCATTTCTTTGTTATCATGAATACATTACCGCGCTTCTTGGATATCATGTACAGTACTTTCTTACCTGTTACAGTATATTTACACTAATAAACTTCGAAATTATTTTAATTTCATCCGTCTGCATGTTAAAGTGCTGGAAAACAGTAAGAAGATAAAATAAAAACATTACGGTACTCCATGGATGCGGTACTCTAAGGCAAGCGGCCACCATGTTAGGCGCTACACCCTCGTATTCGTACCTCCCGGCTTGAACAATATGGCGGCCGATTTGACAGCTGAGGCCACGAAAACTGCCTTCACTCACCAGTACAGCGCGCTCGGGGCTGCGGGCCTCTCCACCCTTAATACATCCACCTATATATATATATATATATATATATATATATATATATATATATATATATATATATATATATATATATATATATATATATATATATATATATATATATATATATATATATATATATATATTTTTTTAGAGCAAAGGAGGCAGCTCAAGGGCACATAAAAAAAACAATAATAAAAAAAGCCCGCTACTCGCTGCTCCTAAAAAGAAACAAAAGAGGTGGCCAAAAGGAAGATCAAATACGGGAGGAGAGGTGTCCTGATACCCTCCTCTTGAAAGAGTTCAAGTCGTAGTTAGGAGGAAATACAGATGAAGGAAGATTGTTCCAGAGTTTACCAGCGTGAGGGATGAAAGAGTGAAGATGCTGGTTAACTCTTGCATAAGGGGTTTGGACAGTATAGGGATGACCATGAGTAGAAAGTCGAGTGCAGCGGGGCCGCGGGAGGGGGGGAGGCATGCAGTTACCAAGTTCAGAAGAGCAGTCAGCGTGGAGATACCGATAGAAGATAGAAAGAGAGGCAACATTGCGGCGGAATTTAAGAGGTAGAAGACTATCAGTATGAGGAGGAGAGCTGATGAGACGAAGAGCCTTAGCCTCCACTCTGTCCAGAAGAGCTGTGTGAGTGGAGCCCTCCCACACATGAGATGCATACTACATACGAGGGCGGACAAGGCCCCTGTATATGGACAGCAACTGTGCAGGGGAGAAGAACTGGCGGAGACGGTATAGAACGCCCAGCCTCGAGGCTCTGGTACCTTTTGTGAGCTACCTCTCTATCATTGACAGCACGAGAACAAGCGTGATTAAACCAAGGCTTTTTAGCGTGAGGAGTAGAGAAAGAACGAGGAATGTATGCCTCCACTCCAGAGACAATCACCTCTGTGATGCGCTGAGCACACACAGAGGGGTCTCTATCCTGGAAGCAATAATCATTCCACGGGAAATCGGAAAAGTACATCCTCAGGTCGTCCCACCGAGCTGAAGCAAAATGCCAGAAGCATCGCCTCTTCGGTGGGTCCAGAGGGTGTACAGGAGCGATAGGACAGGATGCAGAAATAAGATTGTGATCGGAGGAGCCCAACGGAGAGAACAGTTTGACAGAATAAGCAGAAGGGTTTGAGGTAAGGAAGAGGTCTAGAATGTTGGGCCGGTCTCCAAGACGGTCGGGAATACGTGTAGGGTGCTGGACCAGCTGCTCTAGGTCGTTGAGGATAGCAAAGTTGTAGGCTTGTTCACCAGGATGGTCAGTGAAAGAGGATGAAAGCCAAAGCTGGTGGTGAACATTCAAATCTCCTAGGATGGAGATTTCAGCGAAGGGAGAGTGGGTCAAGATGTGCTCCACTTTAGAATTCAAATAGTCAAAGAATTTTACATAGTTGGTAGAGTTAGGTGAGAGATAAACAGCACAGATGTATTTAGTAATAGAATGACAATGAAGTCTTAGCCAGATGGTGGAAAATTCAGAAGAGTCAAGGTCGTGGGCACGAGAGCAAGTTATGTCGTTGCGCACGTAGGCGCAACATCCAGCTTTGGATTGAAATTTAGGATAGAGATAGTAGAAGGGCGCAGAGTAGAGATTGCTGTCAGTAGCCTCAGAAACCTGTGTTTCGGTAAGGAAGAGAAGGTGAGGTTTAGAGGAGGAGAGATGATGTTCCACAGAATGAAAATTAGAGCGAAGACCGCGAATGCTGCAGAAATTGAGAGGAAAGAGGTTCGAGGAGTTATCAAGACACCTCTCGGGTCGGCAGCCAGAAGGGGAGTTCTCCCTGGGGGAATTTGTGGTCCCCCAGGCAGGGACTCAGGGGCTTGGTGTATGGGCGCCATTTTGAAATTTTAATTTTGGGAAAAGGTGTATATGTTGTGTGAATGTAGTGTGGTGTGGATAAAGAGAGGATCTGTCTTTAGAGAGCATGCTGAACTACTCTCTGGTGTTGGTGAGACAATAGGGAAACGGTTAGTGAGGACATGGGAAGGGTCTTTGGAGGGCTTCAGCTCCCTTCTCACCTCCCATATATACCTCACCGGGAGTGGCTTGCGCCCGTTCGGTAGGTGTCTTCCTACCTACTCCAGCCATATATATATATATATATATATATATATCTATCTATCTCTCTATCTCTATCTATCTATATATATATATATATATATATATATATATATATATATATATATATAGGCAGTGGCGTAGGTGGTAGCGTACTGGGCCCACATTCGCCGCGTGATGGACGACGGGTTCGAATCACGCTACCACTCGGATTTTCAGTCACCGCCGAGTGGCTTAAAACTAACCACATGCTGTCCTGAAGACCACCCATCAACCCGGACTCTAGAGGAATCCGTCCACGCGAATCAAGAACGAGTTCCGGGGGCCAGCATGAGCCAATGCAAGATGGAGCCACTATAAACACTAGCCTGCGCCAGAACAGGCTGGGCCGACCATCAGGCCCCACCTGGAAGAAGCCTTGGGCCGACCATCAGGCCTCACCGGAAGATGCCTACCGGCGCAATAGGCAACAACGTAAAAAATAATATATATATATATATATATATATATATATATATATATATATATATATATATATATATATATATATATATATATATATATATATATATATATATATATATATATATATATATATCAATGACCTCGAATCAAGACTGAAATCCACAATATCGAGATTTGCTAATGACACCAAGGTGGGTGGAAAGGCCCTTACAAACACCGACTGCGAAATCATTCAGAAAGACCTCATTTAAATTATCGAATGGTCGGAAAAATGGCAAATGTCCTTCAATGTTGACAAATGCGAAGTCATGCACATTGGGTCCAGAAATAATAACTACAAATACATGTTGAATGGGAAACCTCTGCAGGCGATGCAGGAGGAAAAGGATCTTGGAGTCACTATCAGGAATGACCTGAAACACGCGAATCACTGTAAAAAGAAAATCATATAACAAAGCCAACACTATGCTCAGGTTCATAACGAGGAAAGGATTCAACGACGCGCCACGAAGATGATTCCAACCTTAAGGGCCTAACCGTACGAGGAACGACTCAAGCGACTCAATCTCTTTACACTGGAGAAAAGACGTCTACGAGGGAATATGATTCAAGTCTTCAAGTACCTGAAAAGTTCAATAACGTCGACTACTCCAAATTCTTTGAACTGCAAACCAACTCAAGAACTAGAAATAACGGTTTCCCATTCATTCGAGTCGATGTAATAGACATTGGAAGGAGTTTCTTTTCGAACCGAGTCATCCCCCACTGGAACAATCTTCCCTCAGAAGTAGTAAATTCGAATACCGTCAACTCCTTCATATATAGAATCGACCGTCATTTCGCTGCGTCGGGAAAAAACTGAATACGAGGTGCTTTCATCTGCTCCTCAATATCGAGGTGCTTTCATCTGCTCCTCAATATCAAGGTGCTTTAATCTGCTCCTCAATAACGAGGTGCTTTCATCTGCTCCTCAATATCGAGGTGCTTTCATCTGCTCCTCAATATCGAGGTGCTTTCACCTGCTCCTCAATATCGAGGTGCTTTCATCTGCTCCTCAATATCGAGGTGCTTTCACCTGCTCCTCAATATCGAGGTGCTTTCATCTGCTCCTCAATATCGAGGTGCTTTCATCTGCTCCTCAATATCGAGGTGCTTTCATCTGCTCCTCAATATCGAGGTGCTTTCACCTGCTCCTCAATATCGAGGTGCTTTCATCTGCTCTTCAATATCGAGGTGCTTTCATCTGCTCCTCAATATCGAGGTGCTTTCATCTGCTCCTCAATATCGAGGTGCTTTCACCTGCTCCTCAATATCGAGGTGCTTTCATCTGCTCCTCAATATCGAGGTGCTTTAACCTGCTCCTCAATATCGTGGTGCTTTCATCTTCTCCTTAATATCGAGGTGCTTTCATCTGCTCCATAATATCGAGGTGCTTTCACCTGCTCCTCAATATCGAGGTGCTCTCATCTTCTCCTTAAAATCGAGGTGCTTTCATCTTCTCCATAATATCGAGGTGCTTTCACCTGCTCCT